>NC_056734.1:564384242-564391742 GCF_019279795.1 Protopterus annectens
ATCCCTGAACTCCACCTCACAATTACCCTTTTTCAATTTCCACCATTTGATCCTTGGCGCTGCCCTCACACTCCTCCTCCTCTTCTTGATCACCAGCATCATCCTACAAACCACCATCCTATGCTGTCTAACTACACTTTCGCTGGTCACCACTTTACAGTCTCCAATCTCCTTCAAACTGGCCCTCCTACATAAGATATAATCCATCTGTGTGCATTTTCCTCCACTCTTGTATGTCACCCTATGCTCCTCTCTCTTGTTAAAGTACGTATTCACCACAGCCATGTCCACCCTTTTCACAAAATCCACTACCATCTGACCTTCTGTATTCCTTTGTTTAACACCATACCTACCCATCACTTCCTCATCCCCTCTGTTCCCTTCACCAACATGCCCATTGAAATCTGCTCCAATCACCACTCTCTCACCCTTGGGTACAGTCATCGCCACTTCATCCAATTCACTCCAAAATTTTTCTTTCTCATCCATTGCACACCTAACTTGTGGAGCATATGCACTAACAACATTCATCATTACACCATCAATTTCCATCTTAATAAACATCACTCTAGCCGACACTCTTTTCACCTCCAAAACACTTTTCGCATACTGTTCCTTCAGAATAACTCCTACGCCATTTCTCCTCCCATCCACACCATGATAAAACAATTTGAACCCACCGCCGATACACCTAGCCTTACTGCCCTTCCATCTGGTCTCTTGCACACACAATATACCAACCTTCCTTCTGTCCATCATATCAGCTAGCTCTCTCCCTATACCAGTCATACTACCAACATTCAAAGTTCCGACCCTCACTACCACAGTCCTAGCCTTTCTCCTCTCTACCTGCCTTCGGCCATGACTTCCGCCTCTTCTCCTCCTTCGGCCAACAGTAGCCCAATTTCTGCCAGCACCCTGTTGGCTAACAGTACTGGTGGCAGTCGTTGTTAACCCGGGCCACGACCGATCCAGTATGTAAATAGTAACTGTTGACTGCATGAAAAGTTTTGGTGAAGTTGTACGCTGGATACCCTTCCTGACGCAACCCTCCCCATTTATCCGGGCTTGGGACCGGCACAAAGAAATGCACTGGCTTGTGCATCCCCAGTGGCTGGGTTTATGTGTGTGTGTGTGTGTGTGTGTGTGTGTGTGTGTGTGTGTGTGTGTGTATATATGTGTGCATGTGTATATATATATATATATATATATATATATATATATATATATATATATATATATATATATATATGTATATTTATATATATATATATATATATATATATTATATATATATATATATATATATATATATGTATATATCTATATCTATATATATATATATATATATATATATATATATATATATATATATATATATATATATAATATGTGTGTATATGTATGTATATATAGATATATATATATATATATACACACACACACATACATACATATATATATATATATATATATATATATATATATATATATATATACATGCTTATGTATGTATATATGAGCCTTAACTGTGAGGTTCTAAACTATCCTTTCAGATTAGGTAATCCTAAACCACATTGTAACTACATTGTTCATTGGGGAGAATCAACTTATACTACTTAACTCATACCCTCTTTACCCCCCAATTAAATTAATTCATCTCTTTATTAATTATTGTCCGCAACTCATCCTCTAATTGGCAAAAATATGCCTGATCTATGCATAAAACTAAAGGGATTAAACACATTTTACTGCTTGTATCTTACTGTCCTAACCCATAATGATGGGCTTCCATATTTTTTTATAATGCTTTTGATATTCTCCTTGAGAAGAGAGGTTTTGTATCTACTTAGTAATTTAAGCAGTTTTTTTCTTTTGTTGTATAGTTATTTATGGTGGTGGATCACCAGGGTGGTTTGATTTTGAATTTCCCATGGTACTTAGTCTTGGTAGAGATTGCTAGCTCTGTGCATTTTTCTAATTGAGTGTAGAATTCCTTAGTAAAGCTTAGTGCTGTATCAAGGTCAGGTAGGTGCAGTCATAAAACAATTTGATATTTCATAATATAGTGGCACATTTGTAGTCCTTATATTCAGTGGGGTTTGCAGAAGGTCACAAGTTTGTGGTCAGACTTCACTAGAGAATGAGATACACGAGTGGTAGTATCAGAGGCAGCCATGATGAACTTCACCATTGCACCAGAAGCAGTTTGATGGAGCCATTGTGCAAGCATGTGTTGATTTTGATCATGCTTGTTGTTTCTGTTTGATTCCCATTATTTGCCCTCTAGATATTACATAAGAGTACTGTAATGGAAAATATGTCTCACCATATTTAAAGAAACATATGTTTTGATGGTAGTTAAAACCACTTAGACACGTATTCTTATTTCTCTACCTCAGTGGTCACCAGGGAACTGGGAGCATGAGGTACTGAAATCTGGTAGTACAGAAAAAAAGTGTACTGTCAAACTGTTGCGGCTGAAGTGAGGGACAACGGATCGATTCAGTGCAAACTTCACCCCCTCTCACCCCCTAAAGAGCTCATCTCAATACCAAAAGATTGCCAAATTCCGGTAATAACGGCCACACAGGTAATAAACACACTCTCCAAAGATAAGAATACAGCATCCATGAGACCAGATGTCATCCCAGGCTGTGCACTACATGAACTACAAAATGAACTAGCACCTCACCTAATTGTCAAGTTTAATCATAGCCTTACCTCAGGCTTTGTGCCTACTGAGTGGCGCACAGCTACAGTTATCCCACTCCTCAAGGGGGAACCACCTTGGATCCCAGGAGCTACTGCCTCATCAGTCTGATGAGCCTGCTCTGCAAGGCCATAGAATGTGTTATCATGGAACTTATAAACAAAGACATTGGCAATCTTCAAACACTGGACCCCACGCAGTTTGCGTTCTTGAAGGACCGATCTTGTCTCCTGATTGACTTCTTCAAATCAGTCTCCAGAGCCATGGACACAAGGGTAAGGTGGTCCACACAGCCTATTTGGACTTCGCCAAGGCCCTCGACACCATCCCCCACTCTGGAATCATAGATAAACTTACTAAGCTGGGCATTAATCCCTACGTCACTTGATGGGTTGCCAACTGGTTTACTGACAGAATCCATACTGTAAAAGTAGCCGCCTCCAAATCTAGCTCCAGACAAATGACAAGTTGAGTGCCTCAGGGTTTAGTCTGGGATGGCTCTTGTTTGGCATCTACTTCTGTGAAGTACAGGCCAACAGTGAGGGACTCTGGCTAGCAAAGTTCACAGGTGACTGCAAACTGGGAGCCATTATTGAATCCCGAAATTATGTGGATATTCTACCAAAGGGCCTTACAGAAACAGATGCTTGGTGCCAGAGCCATGGGCTCAAGCTCAATGCCAAGAAGTGTATAGTTATCCCCTTTGGGAAAAAAACATCCACCCATGAATTACCACATAGGTGGCAGTATACTAAACACCGAAAGTGTGATAAGAGACTTAGGGACACAGGTGGACAGTGGTCTCACCTTCGATAACCACATCGCCATAACAGTCAGGAAATCCTTCTATGTGGCACACCTCATCACTAAGGCCTTTCCATCCAGAAAAAAGGAGGTCATTGTCCCACTGTACATATCCCTCATTAGACCCATTATAGAATACAACGCCCCATTTGGTATGTACATCTCAATACATCTGCAACAACTGTAAAGGCCACAGAAATACCTCACTAAAAGAATCACAGACCTAAAGCAGATGCCCTATGCTGACCGTCTAAAAAACTCCACCTATACTTTGTCGCATTTCATCTACTCAGAGGTGATCTGTGCTTAACATACAAGCCCATGTCAAATCCAGAGCTGTTGGATATGCTACACTTAAAGAAATTCCATTCCATCAGAGACACATGCTCCAGGGAACTAAACCTTGTCATCTCAATGAGCAAAACATGCTGGAGGGATAGGTTCCTGACCCAGAGACTCCCCTGACTCTGGAATAGACTGCCCATACATGTCAAGCAGAGTGCCTCTTTGGCCCTCTTCAAAAGGAACATTGATGATTGGATGGGAGATAGGAAATTCACCCCAGGGATCACGTCAGTTGCCCTGCTAGAATGGGATCCAGGGAAGTAAATAATGTGGGAAGAAATAGCCAGGGAATTGTTATGGCTAGGCTTGTATAGGCCCTAGGACCGATAGCCTAGTATCAACCTATGAACCTATATCTGAAAGTAAGTTTGCACAGGTTTGTATGTGCGAAAAAAAAAACATGGTGAATGCACAACAGTGAATGGGATTGTGCATTTGCTGTTTTGAATTCGGCATATTGAGTGGAGATTGCACTATAGTGGGGATCGGGAAATTTATCCTTTCCCTCACTGTAGTGCAATCTCAGTGTTTGTATATATAAGTAGCAGGGGCTGTGGGGGGGGGGTGCAGGGGGGCTTGCCCCCCTGAAAAATGTGTGCTGTATGACACCAGATTTGGTGGTATGTTCGAAAAATGTCGACAGTTCGATTTTGAATTATCGACATTTTTTTCGTTTGTTCTTTTTCTCGGTCACTATCATAACTTTCAGCAGTGTTTTTTGAGTATGTAAGTACTCGCAGCAAACATGTTCGAAATTATGATAGTAAACCTACAGAATATGGAAAGTTTGTATTACTAATGGGATCATGCACATATATGACCTAAGACATCAAGCACCTCTCAACTTGTTTTAAATTCTAAAAAGAGCAAACTAATACTATTCACTGCTAAAGACCTTTCATGTTAAAAAGCCTTGTTTAACATAACTTCAACCTACAATACCATCAAAGAAAAGTCCTCCGCACCAAGCTATTTAGTGTTATTATTGATGACCAACTTAAATTTGACCACCACACACAAGAAACAATAAAAAGCATCAAAAACTAGAAAGTTTGTACAGGACTAAGCATTTCTTCACTGATTCAACTAGAAAAATCATTACCATTGCCTATATACTCCCCTTTCTTCCCAATTCCAATTAACTTATAAGTCACCTAACAGAACAAATTAAAACAATGGTACAACAAAGTAGATACATTTGCACAAACCACCCTCATAAAACCCATCACTGTATGTCTCTAAAACAACTCAACTGGTCTGAAATCTCTCATCACCTCCTCTTTTCACAACTATCTGCAAATCAAATGACTTACCAGTTTTTAAATAGTAGGCTATGTATATCACTTAGACCAATATCATGTGGTGTTCTAGCGGATGAGCTTGCATTATATTGTTGTCCCCTAAGGATGGGTGAGCAGACATTGCCCACTCACTCTCACCCCATCACAGCTAGCTTATCCAGTGCCCAAGCCCACTGTCTGAATCTGGATTAGCAGGGGCATTATTTTTCTGCACCATTGAGTTGTCATTAACACATAATTAATCTAGATGCGATTAAGCACTCCTGTTTTCATGCCACAGAGTCTGAGCTTGCTGTAATATTTACTGTATCAAGTTTTCAGGCTATGAATTACATGCCTCCAATGCCTGCTCCTCTATCTGTGTTGCAGGAGACTCGGCAAGCATACATGTTATCCTGTCTTTGATGTATCCCAAGTACCTGTTCCCTATCCCTGCTTCCATAATGGGGGGGGGGGTGATCTGTGATTAATGTCACACAAAGTCAAAGTTACTATATGACACTAACTTGTTCAACTATATTGTGCTTCTATGCACAAATTAGAAAGACCCTCGGAAGTTGACCCTTGGATTTAGCTATGTCTGACATTAACATTTAGCTGTGATGGCTGTAGCTGCTACTCCACTAGTCATATTTTGGTAGGTTAGGCTAGAATGCGCAGATGTATAAGAAGTATTCTGATAGACTGCAGCTCTGACACAGAGAGTATGTCAGTACTGTCTACTGTGTTTTCTCATATGTGCTGCTGTAGTTGCCTAGCTGTATGCTGTTTGTTCCCATTATTTGCCCCTTTTAGCTGCTGAAGCTTGTACTCCAATATGGTGATGAGGTCAAAATGTTCAGCACTTAACCTCCTCACCTGCACTGGAAGATGCCATGGAAGAAAGGCAGTGGTTGCTAGTGTCACGCCATAAGAACATAGCTGGATGGGAAGGTGCATTGAATGATTTGGTTTCCTCAGTCACAATCCACTGTGTTACTGTAGCAGTCAGTGCACGGAAAAAGAGAGTGCCACCATGATGGATTATATCTTGGGGGTACCATTATTACTGCAGCATGTGTCCAAATAAACACTTGCAAGGATATTGAAGACCAGATACTAGACCCAAATGGTCATATAAACTATAATCCTTGTTTTAATGCAGGATAGATGTTTGGTCCACTGGTGAAATATGCTATATGCCCTCACGTCTCTCTTTTACCAGACATAGGTTCATAGTAGGCTAACTGCCCTTGGGGTCATTTCAAGCCTAGCCAACTGCCCCATGTGGGAATCAAACCCCAGACCGTATGTTTGTAAGGTAAACACCTTAACCATTATGGTTCATAGGTTAGTACTAAGCTAACTGCTCTTGCGAGCCATTTTAAGCCTAGCCAATTATCCCTTGTGAGACTCAAACCCTGCACCTTGTGTTTGTAAGGAAAACACCTTAACCATTAGGCCACCCTCCCAACCCAAATAAACTGCATCAGCAAGGCTCAAGCCCAGGACCCTGTACACTATAGTCACTGTAGTTAACCACTAAGCCATCATAGCAATGCCAACCTACATTGATTTTTCTTCTTTTTATTGTCATTACCTTTATTTATATATCTAATGTATTTTTCATGTATGCTGTTGCTGCCTTATTGATTTGGGACATTTGACAAGTCCATCTACCTGAGTAACATAACTAACTAACTTCCTAAATAAATAAATAAACAAACAAACAAATACATAAATGATGCTTAGTGTATGCAGCAGGCACAACAGGCTGGACTATCAGAGTGATAAGGCTAAAGAAGAAATGCAACAAGATGAAAGGGCAGCAGGAGGTATGTTGCTTTCACTGTAGTACCCTTCATGTTTTGAGCCCCTGCAATGTGTGTTTCAAGTTATGGATTGTTATGTTCTTTTTTATCCCTTGCATAACTCTACCTTCTTGCCTTCCTGTCTTGTTCTCTGTGTATGCTTACCTTAACATTTGTAGGCCCATCAGATATAACATAAAGGTATTACAATAGAAAGATATTTTCACCATATTCAGAGAAACATACATTTTCATGGCAGCTAAAGACTGCTTGGAGACCTGGTCTCCCTATTTTCCTACCTAGATAAGGTGTGGCTTGTACTTAACTGATCCTTAATTCTTTCTTATCACATCTTTTTTAAGAAGTCTCATGCATTTTTGAATTTTTCTGCTGCTTTAGATTGCGTGATTGTACTCTTTTTTCATATAAGATGTTCCAGTCATTTACTACTGCTTTCTGTGAAAAGATACTTCCTACTTTATGTATTTTTATCTTTTTTATTGTTTATCTGAATGCTTGGTATAGAGTAAAGTGCAGTGGTCTTTCT